>NC_045708.1:65558367-65573367 GCF_009834535.1 Camelus ferus | reverse complement strand
TCTGCAAAGGCTACGTAGCTACGGGGCTCCAGTTACACGACATTCTGGAAACCACAAAACAGTCATTGTCAGGGTTTGTGGGATGCGGTGGGGATGAACAGGCAGAGCACAGAGGATGTTTAGAGTGGTGAAAGTATTCTGTACGATACTATAATGATGGATGCATGTGATTATACGTTGGTCCAAACCCATAGACTTCACAACACCAAGAGTGAGCCCTAATGGAAACTATGGACTCTGGGCAATTATGACATGTCCATGCAGGTTCAACAGTTGAAGGAAATGTAGCACTTTGATGGGGGCTGTTGATAGTGGGGGAGCCTGTGCATGTGTAGGGGCAGGGGATATGTGGGAAACCCCTGCATCTTCCCTTCCATTTTTCTGTGAACCAAAAAAAGCTCAAAACATACTTTAAAAAATGGCGGAAAAATCACATATCACATTCTAAACCAAAGATAAATTGTTTGAATATTATCCATTGTTTTGCGTTAATCTCCATCCTAAATCCCCTCCATCAGAGCAGACAGACAGGAGTCGGCTGTAATAATTTTCAAAGTAAACTGAAAAACTTAACAACTAACCCTTAAATCAGAGAAGTTACTGTAATTTCCACTGTTTCAGTGGTTACAATCCAAGAGAATAAACTTATATCCTCAGAATATAAAGCCCTTCTACCTCTGATGACTCACCTAATGCATTGGCTGACAATAGCTGATTAGTAAATTCCCATTTAACAGATGGGCAGAACAAGGTAGTGAGATTAGATGATTAGCCCATGGCTAATATTTGATTGGAAAGATAAATTTAATTACAGGTTCCGTCTGACTTCCCTTCAGGACTAGAATTAAATTCCAAGTGTTTCCTGGCTCCTAGTTTGGTGCTTATTTCACATGGCAGAGCAACACAGGCTTTATCACATGCTTTAAAATAAAAGGGGAGGGTGAGGAGGCATGGGCACCTTCATCCTAAAAATCACAGAGCACAGCATGCAAGGCAAATACTCCATCATTAACCTTCACAGCACTCCCCTTAGGACAACAGTGAGCATTGTGTCTCCCTTGGATGGTGCAGAGACCCAAGCTGAAAGAGGGTACACGGTCACAGGATGCCCACGGATACCCAAGGAATCAAAAAGAAAGCCCAGAATCACCTAGTCTCAGAACAGAATTGGATGACGCACCTTCCGGAAGGCACCCCATTTAATAGGTCTTTAGGAATATGGGGAAATCGAAGGACCTTTTTGCGGGGGAGCGGTCGATGTAGGGGTAGTTTTATAGGAAGTTTAGCACCAACCCTGAGCAAGTTGGTAGTGTATTGGAAAAAATGTTTTTAACTTAGTCACCCAGTTCTCATCAGGCCCAACCAACCAACTGCTTAACCCCATTTTGTTTTGAAAAATAATGTCACAAATCTGTCCAGAGCTGGATAAAATATACAGTAATGAGTTCATTAACACGCCATCTGCATACAAAACAGGGGATTCCAGAGGCAGAATCCTTTGGTGGGCCTGTTGGAAATCAAACTCCGAGTTAAAAGCAATATATGAAGCACAACTTAGGGAGAAAAATATTTCAGCTGTACCTTCACTTGGCCCACAGCAAAGACAGTCTGGCTTTTGAGAGCACCAAAGCCAGCCGGAATCTTTTTTTCCCCCTTCTTTTTAATTTTAAAACATGTTTTACTACTTGGTAAAAAACAATTGCCTACAGCATGAGGTAACGGATGGCATTTTGTGAATTACACCTATCCCCAGGAAGAAAGACCTAGCTAAAAGCTTCAGTGTCAGAAATCCATTTAGGATCGCCTGTCCTTGGAAAATCAAGCTTATTTATCGGCCTAAATCACTCAGGAGCAAATCAGAAAACTCAAACCTGCCCCCTCCATCTCTTCCAGCCCTCACTGCCTCCATTCCCCTCTCGGAAGAGGGAAGGATTAGATTTTTCATGGCTGTGGCTTTAACAAACCAGAGGCGCTGTTTCTTGCCCCAGTGGTACCCCAGATTTCATCAAGGACATCGGAGTCTGCTTTTTTTTCCTGTTGCAATTTTCATTTCACCTTCTCTCTCCCTGACACACCTGTGAAGTGTCACCAAATGCTGTACCATATCAACTTTTAAAAACTGCCAACGCTGCTAATGTCTGAAACCTCCTGATGTCACAGCCTCGTAGGGCTCGCAGCCCATGTAAGCGTGGCTGGAGGTCCACCGTGCACAATGACAGCATCCTGCATGGGTTAACGGCACAGCCTCCTATCGACAGGAGTGAAATCAGACCAGCAAAGCCAAGTCCACCGGGTGCATGGCGAGGGCTCTGGGGGGGAGCCCCTACCACCTTCGTCCCCATCTGCAGTGAGAGACTCCATCCAGCCCCTCAGTCCTCCTTCGAAGAGCGATTTATTTAGGCAATTGTTCCTTCCATCCTCCCTACTCCCTTTTTTTCTCATGAGAGAAATTTCTCCAGAACCTAGAATTTAAAGAGAAAATATTTTATCTATTATAAATTCCATAAACATCTATTCCCACCCCCTGCCAAAAAAATAAAGCTGATAAACACCATTCAGGCTCTTGTTTGTTACCAGTTATGCCAGTCTGGGAGGGATGGCATTTGCAGAACACCTGGAATGTGTAATGGTTTTCCGTCAAACCACAGAGAGCAGTATAACCCAGTGGTTGAACACATGGGCCTTGCAGCCTCCCCCACCGCCTGGTGCAAATGCTGCCTACCCCTCAGGGACGTTACCGGGCTGACTTTACGTACTTTGGTCATAATAAACACAGAGCAAATCCACAGCATTTACATAATCTTTACAGTGGACACTCTGTAGCTTTTAGTCTCTGCTGTGTTGGTTGATGCATATTGTTTCCAGGTCCTTACAATTTAAACAGGATGGATGCATATCCATTCATATCCAATGAGAAGGGTAATTTAGTCTTGGAAAAAACATATGTTAGGTAACTGAAGTCTCGTTTTGCACATAGCAGAATAAAAGATTAAAAGATCTCCTGCTAAGAGTCATTGGGCTGAGATACCCCATGAAATACCCTACAGACATCATGGGCTTTGAGAACTGGTACTTTGGCACCAAAATCCACTACAATCAGGAATCCAAGCCAAAAAACAAAAAAAAAAAAAAACAAAAAAAAATCCCTTTTTGCTTAACCTTTACATCAACATCAAAGTAATGTTTTATTAAATTGAGTAGAAAGTTTCCTTAACTATTTTTCTTTTTGTAATAAAGGCAGCTTGGATTAAACAGTGTGTTATAGCAATTTATTTACAAATTTGGTATCTTTTTGGATTCTAGCAATTAATCAGAAAAATAGGAAGTACAGCCAACAAAATTTTAAAAATCAGTTCAGAATCATGTTTGGATGTAATTAAAGGTATAATCTGTTCCATTTGAATGCTTCAGTGCTCTCCTATTTTAAAACAACAAATCTGAATATTAGTTCTTTCGTGATACGTCTGTTTTCCACATCATGCTACAACATGTAAAAATTTCCCGTAAAAATTATTGTGTGTACACCACCTCTTTTATACTTATTAATGTTTACGTTACTGAATTGAATTCATTGACCCTTTATTGGCAGACTCAAGCCACAGCTCAGTCAAACGTTGTAAACACACCACTGGCTACTTTGTATGGGATTGAGTTAGTTGTCCATTTTGCCTTCTGGAACAGTGTGGTCCTTAAAGTCTTGCTCTTTTTCCTCAGCGACAACTTGCAGGTAAGGTTGTTACCAAGTATATTTAATTATTCATCATGAAAATCCTTGAGATTTGTCAAAATTCAAAAGGCATTTCTTTTAGAGGGAGGCTAAAATATGCAGATAATTGAAATGAGGTGGCATTCCAAGTTGGATAAAGATAAAATGCAATTACTGTAGTTACTTTTTAAACGAGGAAAAAAACCTCGAGTTATAGCTCAGAATAAAGTGTATCACTGTTACAGCCTCGTGCGGTCTCGCAATTTACAAGGCAATTCTACCAAAACGCCAGGGCGCTGACAGTTCCAGGCATTAATATCAGTGCCCAGTAATGTTGGAGCCTGAAGACAAGTAATGCTGACCCTGCTTTATTTAAAATTGTGATTCTTTTGTTCATCATGGATGCTTTTGCATTTTTACTATTAAAGATACTGCATTAAAACATCATCTGGATTACAGATCTTTTTGACACCCCCTTACACATTGCACCCAGAGACCACCCATTCACCTGGTCCTGCTTATTAATAAGTCACCTTGGGGGTTGGGGTGGGTAACAGCTCAGTGGTTGAGTGCCTGCGTGAGTTCCTGAGATCAATCCCCAGTACCTCCCTTTAAAGATAAATAAATAAACCTAATTACCTCTCCCCTCGCAAAAACTAACTAAAAAAAATTTTTTTAAGTCATTTCCTTGAACTTTCATGACCTCATCTGTAACACTGAGGCAATAATTAAGAAGATTATTGAGAGAACTGAACGAGATAGTATGTGTAGGAACTTGCTAATAGTAAACATTAACATAATTTTCACAATACATTACACAACTCCAAGGTAAAGTCAGTACATTAAACATTGTATGTAAAGATGTAAGGTTGACAGAAAGTGTGAGTCCCATAACTGATGACAGAAATTGAATCCAAGGCCTCAGAGGAATATGCAGATTTGAAGACACACCCACCTCTGCCCAACCATATTTAAATAAAGAAAAAGGAACATAACTGCAGTCCAAGTATGCAATTTTCCTTCCAGCTTCCATAATTAATCTTCATTTGTAAGTTCAGCTTGTCTTCAGATTTTCTCTTGTCAGTTTCTAAAAACATTCAATTCACCGAAAATGAAAAATTCATTCAGGAAGAAACTCTTTAATGTTGTCCTCTTACTTAAAAAGAAAAAAAAATTACAGCTCAAACCACACAGGTGAAGTCCTACGAATAAATGCGCTGCCTATGAAAATTGGTTTTGAAAAAATCGAGGGCAGAAACCTCTTGATTCAACGGAGGGGGAACTTTCTAGGAGGAAGGTGAGATGCCTCCTGTTCTGTTCTCATGAGCTAATGATGGTTTCCAAACTGGTTAAAATTCAGCGCTAACTGCATTTTAAAATATCACCTCTGAAATCCTTCCCTCTCTCAGGATCTGAGCTCGAGGTTTTCGCATGTTCCGTAAAACCTTTGCATGCCACCTTTCTCACTCAACAAATCCTGAACTTTAGATCCGCAGGAAGAATTCAGTTCAGAGCCTCTCTTTCCCTGCAGGTTGTGATTTGGTGACGGTGACGCTAAGACCCAGAAAAGTTGTCCTGCCCTGTTTCTGAGGGAAGAGGGACCATTAACATTGGTATTTTGGTGGCTCAACTCAGCCTTGTCCTTCTAAGGGAGAGTCATTAAACAACGTTCCAGTGTCAAAGAACTTGTAACAGAATCAACTGATTTTCATCCTCTGCTTTATTAGCTGTGATTTAGGAGCGAGGACGGCCCTGTTGACCCAGCTGTAACATGTCAGGACCTGTCGTGCACTATTGGCCTGAGGCCTGCGAGTTACAGTCCATTCTCAGCAGAATCAGTCTGAACTCGAAAACGTTCCCTCTGGGAAACACGTGCATATCTACCAGTGGAAAGCACTTAGCATTCCACTGAAAACAGTGTTCACTTGAGGTAGGTTGCAAGTTCACCTTCCAAAAATCAGCCCTGACATGTTAGAGGTCTTGGCACGCTCACGATGGGGGCAGAGGGTTACAGAAGCCTCTTAACCAGATACCCACTTTGCTGCTAGTCAGATCTGAGACCCGGCAAGTGGGAGTCGCCGGCTGTTTAAGATGCCTTCAGAGCATCGCCAATCTAAAATGGCTGCTCGGTAATACTTTAATTGCAGCTTCAGGGAAACAAATTGCTATTTAACTGCAGTAAGCATTTCTGTGACTTGGCTGGACTGACAATAGGTGAATCTTAGTAACAAAGCGACAAGTAACATCAACTTGTAAATGATCTGTGTTTCCAAGGGACACTCCAACTGAGTCATAGGTTGCAAGTACCCAGGATATAATTCCTGGCTGAAGGAGTCTTTGGACAGTCTCTTCTCAATTTAAACACAATTATTTAGGCTACATGGAAAGTCTTCACTATTATGTCCTGATAAAAAAGCTCTTGGATTCACTAGAGCTTTGTTTGTTATATAATTTACTGGCCCTAAGAAATATTTTATATAAATAGAAGTGCACATTACACTCTTCCTATATTGACATTTAAGCCATTTAATTTAAGAGCTTCATTTTAGATTATTAGTTGTTTCAAATATCAGTGCTAATAAGGGCAAAAGAATTTAAATACAGTTAATATTAAGAGGATGACAATTTCACAAGCTTCATTTTGGCGTGACAGTTTTCTCATTTCGCATTTTATAAGACACTACAGTCTGTGTTAAACTATTTCCTAATAAATCATGAAGAGCTGGAAATAGTTTCCTGTGGCAAACGATTTGGTTTGGAAAAGCTTTGTTCAGGCTCTTCTGCCTTTTGGGATGTGTAAATCTAACTAGACAGATAGGTAAAAAACATTAAACCCTTTCAGAGGACAATCTTTTTACAAAATTGTTTCATTAGCAAGATTGACAATTTGCATGATTGAGACATTTATATGTATCATAAACTTTTTTTTTTTAATCAGGAGTTCAGCTGGGCTCCGTAACGTTGCTTTTATTTTTAATTGCACTTGCGTGTAGGGGCCGGGGGCCATCTTGCTCTATGACGTGGTTAATATCAAATAAGTCCTTTCAAAAGGAAGCAGTACATCTCACTAACATCACAAATGCAACGATGAAAGGTGAACAAGCTCGTGGAGTTTTTTCTTCTCCTCTCTCAGCAATGTTGGGGTTGGGGGAGGAACACAATCACTGCTCACATCAGAATAAACCTGAGTGTTTTTAGTAGCTTTCTATCCACATAGAGCATCCCCATTAGAGCTGGGTTTTATTGTTTGAAATGCCTCTGGTTTCAAGGATGTGTTTTACCTAAAGCAAGACTACTACTTAAATATGTTCTATTGTATATTCATAGCTCCATTAGTCCTTCTCCAATTTAGCACATCAAAGAGAAGGCTTCATCACTTGCATGTGGATTATACTAACATGAGTGACATTTGTAATCTTATAGGTCTGCAACTTAAGAAATGCTTTTAGAAGCTCGTTATTAAATACACAGAAGTGCTTGAGGAACCAGCCATGTAATAGTTCATTTAAAGTCTTTAATGACCTTACCCTCCACATCACTAAATGCCACACTGTATTACTGACTCAAAGGTATTAACTATCTCCTTTGAATGTCTACACTACATGGGACATGAGTGCTTATGCCAAGAAGAATTATAGAAGATGCTTGCGGTCCTATTAACACATTTCCCCTTTGCTATCCTGAAGAGTCCACATTCCCTTCAAGTACCTTAAAGGGGGAAAAAAAAAGAACCAGAACCAGTTCCTAGAAATTCCCCAAGGATCCAACTGAAGGAGACATAGTTATTTATGTAATTTGTTCATTATTTTTCCTGCATTTTCTTTTTATAAAACTCTAATAAAACTATTCACTTTAACTCTACCTTTCAATTCTCCTACAAGAGGTTTATAAGAGGTTTTCAGTTTGAGCAACTGATGTTTCCTTGTCCTGGAAATCTCTGAAAACAGGAGATCCCAGAGGGAAGCTGATTGCTAGTTGAGATGTGCCGAGTTAGACCTCTCTTCATAAACTAGTCCTACTCTCAGAGAGGGGGTGGACCTGTATCCGGAGCTTTCCTGAGACAAGAGAAAATAAAATCAATGCCATTTTTAGAAAGAAAACAGAAAGGAGCATTATTCACCTGTGATGGAGGACGCAGCTGAGATTGGCTCACACACAACAAGCCTGCGGGGCAGCCTGTGAGGTTTCCTTCTCCAGGGACTGGCCCTGGGCCCACTGCATCCTTCGTGCACACGTGCTCCCCGCAGGACACCTCGGAGTTGGGGGGGGGGGGGCGGGACGGTGCTGCCCAGAACGAGTGACTGAGTATCTCAGGACTGCTCCTCAGTGTAATCCAAGCCCTCCCCCGAACATATGGAGAGGCAGTCAGGACAGGAGTGCAAACAAAATAAACAAATCATGCTGCAGACCGCACGAATCTAAAAGCTGGGCAGGAAATGGCCACTTCACCCACCCACGAGGGCGACGAAGACCTCCAGGTTCCTCACAACCAGCGCAGCTTCCAAACCCGACAGGGATGGGTTAGAAATGAAATTTCCTTCAAAAGCTACAAACTTGGGAAGGGAACTAGACGGTTACGCCACCCACATTCTTTAACGTGCCTTCCACCAACACCCTTTCCTACTGAGAAAAAAGGATTAAGGAAATCGCTGAAGAATCCAACAAATGTATGTACATAAACACAAAAGACCCCCTGTGATTCAGAAGTGTAATGACGAGCTGCTAACAGAATATGCTGAACTTATAAAAAGGACTCCATTAAAAACACGGCTTTGTACCCCTGCCCAAAATGGCATAGTTAAGTAATTTGAAGAATATCTTATCGGCTCAGAGCTAAAGAAATATATGCACCACCTCCCTCGACCCCTGAGATTTAAAGTGAGCTTGGTGTGAAACAAAAAAAAAAAAAAAAAAAAAACGAAATTATTCCAAAATACAGAAAAGAAGAAGCAATTCTTAAACCCAAACTCCATCGGATATTTTTTCTTTTAAGTTTTTATTATTTAAATACACCATACTAGAGCAAATGTCTCTGAAAATATCACAAATAAAAGATTTTTTTTCTTCATTCAGCAAATTAGAAGTAGGGGGGGGAATTTCTACACAGTAGCTGCTATGAGCCTGATTTTTATTTTCCCGATTTTTTTTTCATTCTTTTTTTTTCCTTTGCCATGGGCGTAGCAACATTAGGACAAAAACACTTACATGCATACATACATTGTATTTTACAGAGATACAATAAAAGTGTTTGTGATAGAATATCACAAAAGCCACATCTCTTTCCTTTATCTCATGTTCAGTTTTGATTGAAACACATTTCCTTACAACACTTAAATATACAAAGAGCAAATAGAATGTTGTTAAGGTAAAACACAGGGTACAAACTCTGGCCAGTGCCCTGCTAATTGTTAATGAGGGTAGAAAGCAGATTTGAATGCTTCTTTTAATTAGCTTCATTAGTCATTTCCCTCCTCCCAAGCTCCCTCCCCCCCCCAAAGATGTCCTCCGGTGGATTTTTTTCATTTTCTCTATAGTCTCCCATTAGCCCAGGTTCATGGAGTCCTTAATGTTCATATTCAGTCATTTTAATACACCAATAAATGCGGGAAGAGCGATCAAGACTAAAGAAGGTGCAATGGCATGGAGCTGGCACTGGTGCTAGCTACAAAGGTGACTTGTCTACTGAAGACACATGGGATCCACCTGTGATGAACAAAATCTGAGATGAAGGCACGCATTCTGCATTACTCTGACCTTTTAGCAGACCTGCAAGAAATAAAAATGGGCATCTTAGCTAAAATGCTAAATTTGAGAGAGATTAAACTCAAACATGACTGCTTTTGTCTTCCCCACGTTCACTCATCTTCTTTTATTAGATTACTTTCCAACTGTGACCTGATGGAGGCTTTCTACGCTGCTTACTCTGGCAGTGAAGAACTAAAGCATAACATTTTCTGCACTTTTACTAGCAGAGAAAATGAGACAATAAATGGACTTTCAGAAAGTTTCTGGTGTCGAGTTCTACCATGAATTGCTTAACTGTGAAAAGCAAGTCTCCTTCCGAAAAAGAATGAATCGTAACGTCTTGCCTCGTACTGGTACCTTACAGGCACGCCGGAGCCAGGTCCCTCCCCAGGAAGTTTTGGGTTAACACTCTCATCTGGGTAACCTTTGGCAAGTTACTTAACTGTCTGTGTCTCAGTTTCCTTTTCCTTAAAGGGGGGACAATAAAACTGTTATAAGGATTATGTAACACATGGGGAGTACATTCAATAGTGCCTGGCACTTAATAAAACCTAAGCAAATATTGGCAGTTATGATTATTCTGATATCTCCATGTGATGTCCATTCACCCGTGTCATTCTCTACCTAAAGGTATGTGTGTATATACGTGTGTCTAACCACACACAAATATCCGGACACTACTTTTCACTTAGTCCTTCCTATCTGCTACACCACTTACTATTACATAAATATTTTAAATATACGAATCAAACATATGTAACGTGTTAATGACGTGCTCAATTAAAGAACATAGTTCAATGGAAGTCTAACTTTAATGTCTAAGTTAGAAATGATAATTCGCACAGTCATCGAATACAATCTGTTTGCAATTACCAAAATGGAATAATATATATTAGGTTTTTATGGGTTTTAAATGACATTTTGAGCTTCCCAGAAAGTTCGCGTTTCACCCTTCCCCTAACTTACTAAAAGCCTGAAGTCTATTAGGAGCTGCAACCCCCCACTTCCAAGCTAATTAAAGTGGTGAAGGCTTAATTCCCCAGAGTGGAGACTCAGTGTGAGAAAGGTAATTTGTCTGTCCAGAACAAAGATGCGGCAGCAGCCAGCAAGCATATTTAATAAATGAGCATCGAATGTCCTCTACGATGGACACACACACCACACCAATTATGTAACTACGGGGGAACTGCGAAGTGATGTGTAAACTAAAACACTCGCTAAATCTTCCTCCGACCAAAGAGATGGGATCTCTTATTTGGCTGAAAAGCACAGATTATTCTAGATGGAACCATCACCTCTGAGTGGAAGGAAAGATTTCAGAGCAGGCAAAAATTCACCAAAAAAAAAAAAAAAAATTAGACACAATTTTTGATTGTATTTACATAACTCTCTACAAGGCAATATTCTCCTGAGGGAAGCCAAGTCTCCTCAGACGAAAGAGAGAGGCTATAACATTTTGTAGATCCTTGAACAACAGTGCTCTGAGATTTCAGCCCAAAGACTCTATGATTTAAAAGCTGAAAATTATTTTTTTCGGAATATACACAAGCCAACGATGTAAAACAACAACTGAACTGCGCATCCCAGACACTGGGAACAAGATTCAGGAGAATAAAAGTTGAAAGGGGCCAGATGATGGGGGCCTCTACTTTCCATACAATTAGCTGCCTTTAAAGGACGGATGTACAAATAATCAACTCATTACTTCTCAGCCAGAGGACGCTCGGGTCTATTCATTATGCATCATGCACTAAAAATGTAATTGGTTCTGCGAACAGAAGGAAAACGGCCAAAATTAATGTCCAATTTTCCCCACCAAAAATATGGAGAACGAGCAAGAAGAAAATAATAAAATGGAGCTATTTGTCATTTCTCCCCATCTCATCTCCCCCAGAAAAGAAACGCCACAGGGTTTCAGGAAAATAATTTTAAAGCGTTCTCCAGGTCCAAGAAGCAGTTTGCGTTCCACTAGGAAGTGTGTTTTCATTCCCCGCTCCCTCTGCCCTCTCATTAATATCTCTCTGGACCACGTTCAGCTCGCCCAAAACCTTTATTTACAAAAACTAACTTGTGAATTGACTGTGCTCATGGTGAGCAGTGCACCAAGGGCAAAAATGTGAGACATTTAGGCCAACAGGGAAATGTTCATAATTAACATCACCCCCGCCCCAAACACAGCTTCTCATCCATGTCTGACAAGAACATATCCTTAAGTTGTATTTCCTCATGCCTTTTAAGAGCTATTAATTTTTGAAGGCCACCTGTCTCCTCTTGGCTTCCAATGTTAAGAAAATATACACTAGTAGGTTCTTATTCTTTGCCTAATATATCCTGTGTTCCCAAATGAACACCCCACCTCTCCCATCCTGAAAAAGGTGCAGAAAACGGAAGACTCCTATGAAAGGCACGATACACGAAATCTTGTAAACACGTAAACCAGCCTTGTCTCCGGTTTTCCTCCCTAACACCTCTCGACCTACGTCATCCTACACTTTTCAGTAAGATGTTGCCGTGAGACCCTGCCCATACTTTCTCCATGTCTCTGGGCTTAGTCCGGAGCTCACACTGCTGTGGCCGTATGCAGTCGTGCTGCACAGCCTGGCTACAAATTTCCCATCTCGTCTCCACATCCCCCAGTTCGCACCATGCACGGTGGTGAGCTGTACCGGTCATGTTTTTATGCTTTGCTAAGTCGGGGAAACAAATGGTGTAAAACCAGCACAACATTAAGATACATTTTGTGGGAAAACTAAGCTTTTATGATGGAGGAGGTGGGTAAGAGATCAACCATTTTATCCCTATACATTTTTTTTTCTCTTTTTTTTTGGTTACCGTGTGTAACTACAAGTGGCTTTGCCTCTCAATTGAAACGGGTATCTCAAAAAACAATTTATGATACCCACTTATTGCCCTCAGTTCTGCCCTACAGATCCACTTAATTACAACTGAAACCACGCAAATCCGTAAGTATTTATATGTATCGGCACATCTTAAAGAAGCTTGAAATGGCTCATCAATGGTTGGTGAATTTGCAACAAAAAATTTGACTCCTATTCTTAAAATAGTATTCTACGTAGCTTCCCACATAAGTAAACTATATAAGGAAAAGTGTGCATATTTTGATGCAATTAACATTTACTTAATAAAGAAATGGACAATATATTTGAAATCATCCCATAAAGCTGGGTAAGAGAAAACGATTAAAAAAAAGCATGAAAATATAGCACTCTAATTTTAAGTAGTTTAAAGTTTTCAAATATTAGTCCTTTTTCCCTACACACAGCATTAAGAAAATGCATTACAGAAGACAAAGAAGCCTAATATTTTTTCCTGAGACTTTTGAAGCTTGCTGAATTCCTATTTGCAGATAAATGTTGTTTTTTGTGATGCCTACAACAGACATTAATGAAGTTCCTATTGTAAATCCATAAAGAATTACCAAGTGAAGTGTGCACTTTTTGTTTCAATGCAATAACTCAGTGCTATGTGATTGCCTGGGTTAATGATGAAAAAGTCAAACATACTATCAGAGCTGATGGAAAAATCTATCACCAATCTGAAATTAAAATTCATCTGTGGTCAATAAGATTTAATATCCATGCAAGTGGCGCTGTAAAGAGTAAATGAATCAATGTCATCAATACATAATCAGTATGAAATACGATGTGAATAAAATTATGCACACGAGTCATACATTTCACTCTTTTCTGGGCCAGTGTGGAATGAACAGTCTCTTAACTGAAGGTTGACAGTAATTGTTACAAATTAGGCACAGCAGTTATCAAAATGCACTCACTTGCATAGCTATAGGACTTATTAAGGAGATTAAAATAGATCTACAACCATCCAGGACTGGAGGTGCTGGACAGCTGTTGATCGCCAACTTTCCCTCCCAAGTGCCTTCTAATACTACATGATTTGTATTTGTATCATTTCCTCATTTCTGACTCCAGTCCACAAACTTTCCAGTTTGTGAATCAAGAATCGAGATACATTATCTTTAACGGCGCTACCTATGGTCCAAAGGCATTAGTAAGAATTAGAACTTTTTAGAAAGCTGTAACTTATTCAAATTTTATGGGACTACCGATCAACAAAAATGCTCTCCTCTGGCACTACAGAACGTCTGGTAAAACAGCTCTTTGAAAATTCAAAGCAGTGTACGTTGGCTTTGGGAGGCAGGTGTCTGGATTGCTATCACTAATGCAGAAATCATTCTTTCATGACAAAGACATGTATTCTCTTTTTCTACCAGAAATGTTCTAATTTTGCCCCCTGCAATAAGCTATTCACATCGTATTCCTGAATTTCAAAACTGTCGAGTGGGATAAACAACTGGTCATAGGGAAGTTTTATGTTTTGCCTAACTTTGCATGTGATAATCCGATGTTCAGCATCGGTGAGGCTACAGCTGTAAGTAAGTCAGGATTTTTTATTTTTAACCACAGAAGATTCGCAATTTAATCAATCATCTCTTGTTTCTGAACCCCGTCTGTATGAGTAGCCAACATTTCTTTCAAAGGGTACGCAGAAACACAACCCCCTCGGAAAAGCCCAGTGCTAGGTGAGGGCTTGAACCTCCTGACTTGCTCTAGTAAAGCCCATGGGTAAGTGCTAGGCACTCACCTTCTGGTCTGGCAGCAGTGGATTGCTCTGAAGCGAATTCAAATGGCCATTGATGAGCGCTGTGGGTCTATCATGTTCACAAAATAAACTGCCATTGACGTAGTGAAACCGATCTCCCGGGACCAGGCGATTCCGGCAGGTAGAGCATGTGAAACACTGCAAGGGAAAAGCAAGCCCGCTGAGAACAAGTGCAAATTAAGTCTTTTTTGTCACAAGTTTATCAACTGTTTTTAAGCAGGTATCTGTCAAGTACAGAGAGCCACTTAGGGCTTCATGGTTTTTTGTTTTTTGTTTTCCTTGTGGCATGATTCTGGGAGAAGAACAGTAAGCCGAAGTGCAAGAAATTGGATCAAGCTAAAGGGGGAAAAAGACAAACAGGGGTGTGCTTCAGGGGTTAGGGGGAGTGGCGTGGTGGCTGTGTGGTACTCACTGCCACGCTATGGTTTCAATGGATTCCTTCAGTGTCTGTGGCTTCAGAAAACAAGGTTCGTACTAAGGAGAAATGCTTTGTCTCCGCGGAAGAAAGGTATGGTTCTTTTAAAAACAGAGGAGGAGTAAATGCTACCTTCAGATGATACACATTGCCTTGGGCCCTCATGACGAGCTCGCTCGCAGGGATCGACTGTCCACAGGCGCTGCAAGCACCGCTATTCCCAAATAACCTGGAACAGAGATAACCGGGACACTGGTGAGCAACCCTCAGCCACAGAAACAGGAAGCAATCCCCAGCCTCTGGTGCCCTCCCTCTGCAATGCATTTGACAGAGGCTGAATTCTTAGGCTCTGGCCTCAAATATGATGAGTGATTTACATCACCTGGGAAAAATCCTTTTGGGGAGTTGGGGGGGGTGGTCACAACTAACTTCTGCCTACCACAGAGGAAGAGGATGCCCCGGGTTTAATCAAAATATTGACTTCCACCTC